>NC_052489.1:9318832-9342964 GCF_009730915.1 Dioscorea cayenensis subsp. rotundata
GTTACGTAATAAGCTTCACACCGAGGGAAAATGGGATGCTCCGCTACCTCCTCGACTCACCCCTTCCTCAACCCTCTCTAATCTAGCTTTTGTGTCTAATCTCTCATGGTGTCACTCACTCACAAGAGTTACCAAGAGGAACTCTTTAACCCTAGTGTCACTCTAGGAGTATTCATACAATCAAGTCTCCAAGATTGGAACTCACAAAAACATCAATTAATTAAAAGCATAATAAAGAGATTCAATGAAACGAATACATCCTAGGGTTCACAAATACCCAAGTACCCACTAGGGGCTTACCTCTCGATGAAGCTAGATACAATCAATGAAATCGAATGTAAAAAAAGCATCCATAGGAAACTCCCTTGTTAGTCGTGGCGATGGTCTGTGGAGAGTCCTCTACTCGTCGCAAGGGTGCCTTTGTCCGGCCTAGGATACACCTCGTCGGATCAGTGCTGACAAAAGCTCTCCCACTAACCTTCTTCCAAACAGCGTGCAATGTCAGAGCCGTAGAACCTCTCCAAAGCCCTAGCCAATACCTCTCAAAACCCTAGCCACCGCCCTCTCTCAAGTTGTAGAAAAGATGGAGAAAGGAATGCTGAAATCGAGGCTGAAATTGGCTTTTAAAGGGCTGGAATCGGGAATCCACACGCCCATATGGGCGCCCATGTGGATTTTTCGCACGAGCGTCTGGAATTTCCTCACGCCTGTGTGGATTCTCTGTTTTCTTGTTTTCTTGGCCGGCTATGAATAGTGCTGCTGCGGTATTTTTGCTATAGTATTTTCTACAATACCCATTTGTAGTATCAGCCTGAAATACTCCCGAATCCATACTTTCATCAAGGTAACACAAATGGCCACACATTTACGTCGTGGATCGCCTTGCTTCTTTAATAACGGACATGTTGGTAGAGATCTTGTTCTATATGCACAAGTTTGAATGCTTGAATGTGACTGCCCTTGTGCCCCTCCAAATAGTTGTGCTAACTCGAGTACGAGGAGGTTAGTACTCATTCCTGCATCTGGAACCCAACCTATGTCCTCCCGTTTGAACCTTAGCAAGATTTCCACCAAATTATTGCATTACGAGCCACATTGGCTTTTTTCTCTCATAATCAGCCTCACAACCCTACCTACATAAAATTAACATAAATACACCCATATTAGCGTTAAACCGGAGAAAAGTAATGCTCAATATAAGGTAAGAACGCTTCACATTCCTATTGCACAAGCATTTATCACTGTTATGGAATATCAAGATGCGCCATCACTTCTATGTGCTGCGCAGCCTGTGTCACTCAAACCTCTGTAATCTCGGTCTGTAACACCTCCATAGCACTCTCAAGCCCCTCAAAGCTATCATAGGCTCGAGATAGGGGTGGCTCTTATGTTGCAGGAGGTGCGTCGGTCTCCATCGACTCTAGTTGTGGCTCGAGAGCAGGCTAAGAACCCTTTGCTGCAACTTCCTCAACTATCTCTGGATTAGGTACAATCAGTACATGTACTCCTGGGCCATACCTATGCAGCGTCCCCATCTGTCTAATCATCTCTATACCCAAGGGAGCAGGTATGATCGTCTTCTCGGATCCTCTAATAGCATCCCGTAGACCCATTTCGATGATGAGCCTAGCCATGTATGGGCCTTAGAAGAGGTTACTGATCCTAGCAGACTGACGTTGTTTCCTCAGGTACTCTGCTAGTATGTGGCCAAGGTGAACTGCCTTGCGTTGTACCATGGAATATAAGTAAAGAAGCTTCTGTCGGCTCAGGACACCTGTACTATCACCACGGCCATTTACTGATCTGCTTAGAACGGTGTGCATGTATCTGTAGCTCGGCCAAGACATACAAGTTACCTTCGATACCCCTGGCTTATTTTGACCACGGCTACATAATGCTTGATACGCGGGTTGAGGAGTCAAGCTACCCGGATAATCTGTAGGGAGCTGCTCTTACACATCTATGGAAGTAAATTCCTCATCTTACAACCCCAAACGAATCTAGAACTGTGTGGCACTCATACTATAACGATGCCCAAAGACTCTAAACTATAAAGGGTTACTACAATCAAAACATTAGCACAATCTGTCAAATTCAAAAGATGCTAGTACTTCCAGTGTTAGCATCGGGATAACATGGTCATAATAGTTAGCAGTTGAAGCCAACTACCCACGGCCAATATCTCCTCAATCTCATTTGCCATACCGTCAGCTAACTGTATCCTACACACAGCACTAGAATCTGGGAACCACTTCTGACCGAACTTAAGCTTGGAAAGAAGCTCAAACCGAGCTCGGTGTTTGGGTATAGTAAACTCTATATGCTCGGGTTTTGGAACGTGTCTCTCGAGGGATGCTTCAGTCGGTGTCTTTGTCCTAGGGGCCATGCATTGCAACATTTGAAAGGAAATCAATCAATCTTAGTCACAAATCCATACTGCAAGAATCCACATGGTCGGGTGTGGAAATTCCACGCCTGGTGTGGATCCACTAGGCGTGAAAGCCACAGGGCCACTATACTAAAAATCAAGAAATACACCAAAAAACCATTTCTAAACTAATTCAAAACATGCATTAACCACTTTAGCATAGAATGGAAGCATATTCTCAGGTTTAATCAAATAAAATCAAGTAATGGCGAAGAAAAGATAGAATATAGGTTTACATACGAGATGAAGAAGAAAAACGTGAAATCTCCTGGAAAACTCATGTAAAATCTCTCTAAATCAGCGGTGCAAGGTCGGGGAGGATGAATGAGTATGTTCTTTGAGCATTTAGAACTGTAAAAACGAGAAAGGCAAGATAGCTTTATAAAGGAAATCGCGGCCTGTTCAATTCTGTACATCCACACGGCCGTATGGAAATTACCCACGGCCATGTGACTCCACAGGAGAGCTTCACAAGGGCAGACACACGCCCTTGTGTGCTCTCGGGATAGCACAATTTATCTCTAAACTCATCCACATGGGCATGTGGAAATTCCCCATGTCCTTGTACCCAACTGACAGGGGTATCCATACACCTCTGTGGCTTCTCTTTCCAACCAAGAAATTCTTCTAAGTGTTTCACACGCCCGTGTGGAAATTCCACACTGGCGTAGATCTTCATAGGGCCACTCAAAGGGAATTCACACTCCCCTATGTCTTCTCAGGATAGAGGAGAACTCTCTCCAGGAATTCACACGGGCGTGTAAATTACCCACACCGGTGTAGTTCACAGGGTCAAACATAGGGGCAGACACATGCACCTGTCTCTTCTCTTGATAGCTCTCTAAATGTTTGCAGATAAACACATGGACATGTGGAAATTCCACAATGGCGTATGACCATCACAAGGTCATTCATATCAGAAAACACACGCTCGAGTGTCCTTTCAAGATGAGCTCTGAACACAAACACACGCCCGTGTGGAATTTCAACACGGTCGTGTGTTTTCTCTGGATTACTTAGAAAAAATCACAGATTTAGTAGAAAATTCCTGATCATTTACAAGTACTAAAAGTCTGTCTATATTATGCAAAAGTAACCAGAGAAACATGGAAAACACACTCAAATGACCATGAAACTTGACCAAAACTCAATTAAGTACATGAAAACACCAAAGATCCACCAGAAAGTCAGAACAATAGCATGTAAAAGATCAAGCATGAACACTTAAGCTCTTATTCATGCAAGCGCTAACTAAAACATAAATAAACTGTAAAGACTTGGGTTGCCTCCCAAGAAGAACTTGTTTAATGTCACTCAACTTGACGTACCTTGCCTTACCTTAGGAGGGGCCCTCAGAGAAAGAATACTTCCTTGTCATCTTTACTTACCTCCCCACCAAAATAAGGTTTTAGCCGATGGCCGTTCACCTTGAATGTACCTTTCTCTGGATGAGAAATTTCAATAGCGCCATGGGGTAACACCTTAGTTACACTATATGGCCCAAACCATCTAGAATTAAGCTTCTTCAAAAATAGCCTCAAGCAAGAGTTGAACAATAACACTTGATCATTGACCTTGAACTCTTTCTGCTTTTTTATATGCTTATCATGCCACTTCCGAATTTTCTCCTTGTAAATCCTTGCATTCTCACATGCCTTCATTCTCCATTCATCCAACTCATTGAGATGAAGCATTCTTTGTTCCCCCGCCTTGCTCAAGTCAAAATTCATTTTCTTTATGGCCCAATAAGCTTTATGCTCTAACTCCACAAGTAAATGACATGATTTACCATATACCAAGTTATAGGGGATGGTCCCTATTGGAGTTTTATATGCCGTTCTATAATCCCAAAGTGTGTCTTTCAAGCATTCCGACCAATCCAATTTTTCTTAATCTAAGGATTTAATCAAAATTCTCTTAAGATCTCGATTTGTGACTTCCACCTGACCACTCGTCTGAGGGTGGAAGGGGGTAGCAAGGTGATGATGCACTCCATAGAGCTTAAACACTTTTGACAAGGTCCCCTTGCGTATATCCCGCAAGTGCATGGGTTTGTCAAAGTAATTATCCCGGGTGAGCGGGGTCGAATCCACAGGGAGTAGGGAGTAAAGACACTTAATTCGATTCTTAGCTATGTGGAGTATCAACAATGATAAGTGTGGTAATGATTCAATTCTCAGAAATTAAAAGCAACAAGTAAGAGAGCAAAAGTAAGGAGGAGGCAAGGCAATCGATAAAGATGGGGTACTCGGATGATACTTCACCTAGGATAATTGCTTCAAGTGCAAGAATTCTCTATTATGCTTCCTAACCAATGCAATGGTGAGTCGTGGAAATCCTTACATACATAATCCCAAATCTAAGGTCAACTATGCCTAACTCTATACATGACTCGGAGGAGAAATCGAACAATCTCAACACCCCGTACTCGCATAGAGTTGCAATGAGCTCTAGGGATTCCAAGTGATAAATCTCTTCCTAGATTTAGACCTAACACTTTGGTCAAGGCGGAAGGTCCCTAGCCACAATTAAACCCTAGATACTAAGATCATCTCAAATCTTCACTCCATTGCACGCGCAACTAGGCCCCAGCGGAGGTTCATCCCTTAGACCATTCACTCTATTATGGCCGCAAAGAACTCGAGGAACGGAGGTAGAATCTATCACGTCGGAGGGGAAAGGGGACGCTCCTATACCTCTCGACTCACCCTCTCAACCCTCTCCAACCTAGCTTTGTCTAACGCTTGTGGTGTGTCACTCACTCACAAGGTTACCAACAAGAACTCTCAAACCTAGTGCCACTCTAGGGGAAATATTCATACAATCAAGCATTCAAGGTTGGAACTTACAATAAACATCAATTTATTGAAAGCTTAATAAAGAAATTCAATGAAGCGAATACATCCTAGGGTTCACAATCACCCAAGTACCCACTAGAGGTTTAGCTCTCCATGGAGCTAAGTACAATCAAAGAAATCGAATGTAAAAGCAATGAATCCATAAAGAAACCCCTCGATGGTCGTGTCGATGGTCTTGTGGAAAGTCCTCTACTCGTCGTCAAAGGATTCTTTCGTCTGATATAGGATACGCCTCGATCGAAGCTCCCCTGCCAATCTTCTTCCTAATGGAATCACGATGTCAGAGCCATAGAACCTCTCCAAAACCTTAGCCAATACCCCTCGAAACCCTAGCTGAAGCCCTCTCGTAAGTTGGGGAAAAGATGGAGAAAAGAATACCAAAATCAGGGCTGAATCTGTTTTAAATAGGGCTGGAATCGGGCAACTCCACGGGCGTGGACGATACACGCGCCCGTGCGGAATTTCCACACGGGCGTGGATAATTTCCACACGCCCGTGTGGATTCTCTGTTTCTCTGGTTTCTCGGCCGGTTGTGAAGAGTGCTGCTACAGTGTTCTACATTGCTCTGCTACAGTCTTCGACCTGAATAACTTCCCAATTCCATAGTTTCATCGGGGTAGCATAAGCGGGCACACATTCACATCGTGAATCACTTGCTTCTTCAATGATATATATGTTGGTGGAGCTCTTGTTCTTATATGCATAAAGGCGAAATGCTCGAAAGTGTGACTGCCTTTGTGCCCTCAAATGGATGTACTCACTCGAATCACGAGGGAGGTTGGCACACACTCTAGCATCTCACACCATCCCTATGTCTTGGCGTTTGAACTTTAGCATGATCTCCTCCAAAAATAGGTGCATTATGATCCACATTGGCCTATTTCCTTCATACTCGACCTCACAACCATACCTGCATAAAAGTAACATAAAAAAACACATATTAATGTAAAAAAACACGAGAAAAGTAATGCTCAACATAAGGAAAGAATGCTTCGCATTCATATAACACAAGCACTTATCAAACTCCCCCACACTTAAACTTTTTCTTGTCCTCAAGCAAAAATTAAACATTCTTTGCATCAATGAAGAAAATATTGAAAGTGCTTGGCCTTAGGTTCACCAAAGTATACAAAGATAGCATTCTACAACTAAGGAAAATTTCAACACTAAACACGAAAAATCAATGCTCTAGCTAAAAACTTGAATCAAAAAGGACAACAAACCCGAATTTCGTGTAAGTGTGTGAACTCACTCAAAACAACCCAAGTTATACTCCTCAGGGTTCTAAGTACAAGGGACTTATTTATCTACAAAAGTGATAAAAATTTTAAACAATGGTAGTAGCTTCACACATTCTCTAAGGTAGCCCTTTCCAAAGCGGCCGCTAAGGTGGCTTTCACACTTTTGAGGTGGTAGCTCTTTCTTCCCAAGTGGTAGCTTTCACTCATCCTATGAGATAGCTCTTTCTCTCATTAGGGCATAACTAGTATCCGACTTGTGAGAGTAGCTTCATACTTCATAGGTTGTACCTCTTTCCACCCAACAAACACAAATAAACAATAAAACTATTTTGTTCCTTCTTTTCATTTTCCATTTTTTTTTTCAATTTAGCAAAAGAAGTAAACCTAACATGAGTTTCCAATAGAGTTCAAAGAGTGAGTAGTGCACTAAGTGTAAATCGGGCAAAAATTCCTAAAAATTCAAGCAAGAACTAGAGCATGAAAACATTCAAGGTTAACAATTCTCCTAGACTTAAGAATACAAACATTGCAACTAAGGTAAACCGCCATTGGTTATGTGAGCATATAACAATCAAGAACCATAGAAAAGATGTGTGCACTATGAAACTCCGCCCCACACTTAAGTTGTACATTGTCCTCAATGTACTCATGCAAGCTCACTCAAAATATATCATTCAAAAATAGATGTGGGAGAAGCAATCAAAACAATACTCCCCTGAGTCCTAGTGTTGCGTTTGATGAAGCAAATTCCATGGGAGTAGTGTTCCAATGGGTTGTGAAGCTCACACGGTCAAGTGTCAAAGCACCTTGACCGTGCCTATGACTAAGTCTCAATTTCCAGGAAGACAAGACCATCTGCACGCATACACGAGGGGGTTCAGTGAAACTCAAGAAAAACAAAAATAACTTGAGTGTATAAAAGATGAAGCAATGAATACAACTCGATAATGCAAAATAACATAAACTCAGAAGGAAAATCCTTTCTGAGTGAACAAGTCTAAAAACAAGAAAATAAGATAATGTAAAATGCATGAAAGTAAAAGAAAGATCAAGTGTCGGAGTCACTCTCGGGCTCTGCTGCTGCTGCTGCTGAAGTGGAAGCATATTGTGGGTCCTCCAGTGCTGGGGTCAAGGAGGGAGGTGCTGGAGAAACTGAGGGGGCCTGAAGAGTCCTCGGCTGCAAGATAAATGATAAGGCAACATCTCGCTCTAGTATTCGCTGTAATATCTCGAAACGTGCTATGAACTCTGTTTACTGAGTAGCCTGCGTAGCCCTAATCTCAACAACCTCGGCTCGGACCACTCCTATAGCATTCTCGAGCCACTCAAAGCGATCATTGGCTCGAGATGGTGAAAACATAGGAACTGGGGTGGTTCCTCGGCCGCTGGAGGTGCCTCGGTCTCCATCGATGCGGGCTGAGGCTCGGGGGCAGGTGGAGATGCTCCGGCGTCATCACCTTCATCCTCAGCTATCTTTGGGGCTGGTAGGACTAACGCAAAAACCCTGTCTGAACCCATGCGGACCATGCCCATCAACCGCATCATCTCTAGACCTAGGGGAGCGGGTACACTCGTCTTCTCGGCCTCGCGAATCGAATCCAAGAGACCCATGCCCAGCACTAATCTCGTAATGTAAGGGCCCGAGAAGATCGCTCCCAGTTAGCATAATGTCCATGATTTCTGATGTAATCAGCAAAGATGTGCCCTAAGTGGATCGGTATGCGCTCTACCATCGAGTACAAGTACAGCAACTCCTGACGGCTCAAGACACCAGTACTGTCGCCACGGCCATTTACCGACCTACTCATGATGGCGTGCAAATATCTGTAGGCAGGTCGGGAAAGCCATGTGGCCTTGGACACCCCTCGGCTCGATCTTGACCTTGACCACATAGCACTCTGTAAGCTCTCGCGGGTCAAGGTTCCGAGGATAATCGGTGAGGCAATCGTGCATACTCCTCTGTATCTGTGAATGCCTCCTCGTATAAGCCAAGTAGTACGAAAAACTGCGTATTGCTCAAGCTATGGTGGCGTCCAAACACTCTGAACTGAATGGTGCCAAAATTATCGAAGCTCGCATACGCTCTATCAAACTCAAACAAGGAGAGCACCTCCAGTGCAAACTCTCGGATGGCTAGCTCTCTAATCATCAACAACTGCCGCCAACCACCATCTGAAACAAGGTCCTCAACCTCATCAGTGAACTCATCTCCCTCCTGAAGATCTCGCAGTATAGTCGTGTCCAGGAATCGAGTATGTCTGAAGCGGAGTCTCAATAAGCACTCATAACGGACCTGACGTTTTGGAATCGCAAATCGCATGCCCTCGGGCTCAGAGGATGACTCACGTGGCCTCTTATCAGCTTGCGTCTTTGACCTAGGTGCTATGATCTGCCAAATTTAAACAAAATTAGTCAAAGAGGTTGATAAAACAATACTACAGAAATCCACGCGGTCGTGTGGAATTTCCACACGCCCGTGTGGATTTACGGGGCATGAGAACCGCACGGCCAGGCATCAACAATCCAAAAATACAACTCAATAATATCTCTAACTTCGTTCTAAACATAAATCATTGTTCCAATTGAAGAAACGAAGCATTATTAACCAGATTAATCAATAGAAATCATGAATTGACGAAGAAGATGATGTAAAAGGATTTACTGACGAGGAGGAGTAAGAAAATGAAGAGCCGGCCGGAAAACTTCGCTATAATCCAACTAAACTGACACTATGGACTTGGAGAGTAGTGTGAGAGTGTTTTCAAGTGAAAAGGAGTTCTGAGGAGGGACAGAAATCATCCTCTTTTAAACAGAACTCGCGACTTTTGACGTTCTGTGCATCCATACGAGTGTGTGGAAATTCCCCACGCCCGTGCGCCTCAGTTCAAAAGCTCCACAGGGGCGTATGCACGCCCTTGTGCGCTCACGGGAAAAATTCTCACTGACTTAGAACGATCTCCCACGAGTGTGCGGAAAATATCCACTCCCGTGCGCCAGACCCACAGGGGCAGACGCACGCCCCTGTGGCTTTCCTGAACAACCAAAAAAATATCAAGTTGACATTCACAAGCCCAATTCACAGGGGCAGCCGCATGCCCCTGTGTCTTCTCGGGATGGAGGGAGCAACCTGCAGAGTTTCGCACAGCCGTGCAGAAATTACCCACGCCCATGTGTGGTTCACAAGGTCACCCACAGGGGCGAGTCCACGCCCCTGTGTGCTCTCAGTAAAAATCTGCCCAACTCTGCAGGAATTCACACGCCCGTGGGGAAATTACCGACGGGCTTGAGCCAGTCGCATGGTCGTCCACAGGGGCGCCCGCACACCCCCGTGCCCTCTCTAGATGAGTTCACAGTACACATCCACGGGCATGCGGAAATTCCACACGGCCGTGTGTTTTCTCTGGATGACTTAGAAAAACCTGCAAGCTCTGCAGAACTAGTCTAAACATGTCTACACACTCAGAGCCTGCCCTATAATGCAAAATTTACAAGATAAAAACACAAAATAGATCTCAAACGACCAAACTTTGCCAATTCGCAACAAAACACACAATGAATTCTTTTAAAACCCACAATAAAATCGCAGCACAAGCACTCAACAATTGAAACACCAACACTTAACAATTTATTCATGCAAACAAACTAAACTAAAAGGTACAAAAACAGTAACACTTGGGTTGCCTCCCAAGAAGCGCTTGTTTAACATCACTAAGTTTGACGTATCTTTCTTACCTCACGGGGGTTCATGAATGAAGGTTGCCCTCTTACCAATAACTTGAAAGCATGATGAGCAAAGTCTCTTGAGGGTAGAGGGTGTACTATCGGGCTTCGGACCACCTAGCAATCGTTCGTCCAACTTCCTTGGCTCATGTACGTCTCTAACAGTCTTGGGGCGTTTTTGGTGGTGTCTCCTAGGCCTCTTCATTTTCCGGAGCACCTTCTTCAAGATCCCCGGGGTAAATGTTTCCTCTCCATTCAAACCAAGCATCATTACTTCTTCATTGCTCTCCTCTTGGTCGAACAAACCTTCATACAGATCTGAGTTGAACATTTTTTATATATATTCATCAACAATCTCATCAGTAGTGTCTAGAAAATACAAAGTGTTATCAAAATCGAGAGAATGCCGCATGGCTTCAGCAAGGCGGTAAGTGAGCTTATCGTCTCCGACTCTCAATGTGAGCTCTCCGCCGTCCATGTCAATCAATGCTTTGGAAGTCCACAAGAATGGTCTCCCAAGTATCAAGGGTACATCTGCATCCTCATCGACATCTAGCACTACAAAGTCAACCGGAAAAATGTACTTGTCCACCTTGACAAGCACGTCTTCAATGATGCCTCTCGGATGTCATACCGTTCGGTCCGCCAATTGTAACGTCATCCGAGTAGGCCTAGGCTCACCCAAGCCTCGCTTATGGAAGAAAGTATATGGCATGACGTAGATACTTGCCCCTGAATCCGCCAATGCCATTTCCTCACCTAAGTTGCCGATGTTACACGGAATAATGAAGCTTCCCGGGTCCTTCTTGTTCGGCTTGTTCTTTTGCAACACCACCGAGCAAGAAACATCAAGCACCACTGAAGCACTTTCCTCCAATTTCCTCTCGTTGGTCAATAGGTCTTTCAGGAACTTCGCATACTTAGGCATTTGAGCCAAAGCCTCAATAAAAGGAATGTTAATGTGGAGTTGCTTGAGCAAACTCAGGAACTTCTTATACTGTTCATCCCCTTGGTCATTCTTCAATCTAGAGGGATAAGGGATTCTTGGCTTGAAAGGTGGGGGTGCCACCTCTTTCTCTTTGTTTGCTCCCTTCTCAACCTCTATAACCTCGAGTGCGTGTTCTTTCAGCATCTCACTCGGAAGCCTCCCTTCAACCTCACGACTACTTCTCAAAGTGATCGCCTTCACATGTTCTATAGGGTTGGTTTCTGTGTTGCTTTGTAAACTTCCATGTGGCCTTTCGGAAAGAGACTTCGTAATTTGCCCCACTTGATTTTCAAGATTGTGCAAGGAGGCGGTGTGATTGCGAATAGTAGCCTCGACTGATTCAAACCTTGTATTTGCCGACTGAACAAATCTAGCCAAGTGCTTCTCCAAATCCGTCATTCGGGTTTCCAAGACTGAAATTCTGTTTTCCACTTGAGGGGCTTGTTGCTGTTGTTGGAACCCCGATGGCCCCATGGTCTTCTGTGGTCCTTGATTACTCCATGAAAAGTTGGGATGATTCTTCCAACCTGAATTGTA
Source organism: Dioscorea cayenensis subsp. rotundata (assembly GCF_009730915.1). NCBI lineage: Eukaryota > Viridiplantae > Streptophyta > Magnoliopsida > Dioscoreales > Dioscoreaceae > Dioscorea > Dioscorea cayenensis. Next base: position 9,330,605 of record NC_052489.1, read on the forward strand.
GGTGTTGCTGTATGGATTCCCTTGAGGTCTCATGCCATTACCTACAAAGTCAACATTGTCAACTGAAGAAACATCACCAATGACGATTGGGCAATCGGAGGGAGCATGTCCTCCACCACAACCGGTGCAATTGGTCACGGCCGCAACTCTATTCGAAGCTATAAGAAATAGCTTCTTACTCAAACTCTCCACTTGTGCCGCCAATGAAGTTAACGCATCAATTTCATGGAGACCCTAGTCAACCTCGGTTTCGCATCAGCCTTATTTATTAGATAGCGCGGTGCTGAGTGATCGGTAAATACAGAGACCCTAGTCAAGATGAGGTCTCATAAGAACTTGTCAAAAGCAAACACCATGGGTAACAACTCTTTTTCAGTGGTTGTATAGTTCTCTTGAGCACTTGTGAGAGTTTTGCTAGCATAATAGATCAGTCAGAATCACCTATCTTTCTTCTGATCCGAAACTGCTACAATAGCATAATCATTTACGTCGCACATGAGCTCAAAGGGCACGTTCCAATCCGGTATGGTCAACATTGGTGCTTGCACTAATTTCTCCTTCAACAAGTTGAAAGCTATCAGACAGTTATTTCCAAAATCAAAGGGAACATCCTTTTCAAGGAGTTTAGTCATTGGTTGTGTGATTTTTGAAAAGTCCTTGATGAACTTCTGAAAAAACCCGCATGTCCCAAGAAACTACAAACACCTTTTACATTTGTAGGTGGAGGAATCTTTTCTATGGCGTCAATATTTGCCTTATCCAACTCCATTCCCACTTGAGAAATATTATGTCCAAGGACAACGCCTTCTTGAACGTTAAAATGTCACTTCTCCCAATTAAAAACAAGATTTGTCTCTTCACATCTCACTAACAGTCTTTCCAAATTCCTTAAACAAATGTCAAAGGAATCTCCATAGACTAAAAAATCATCCATGAACACCTCCATGATATCTTCTAAGAGTTTATCAAAGATGGTGATCATGCAACGTTGAAATGTCGTCGGTGCATTACACAACCCGAAAGGCATTCTTCTGTAAGTAAAAGTACAGTAAGGGTAAGTAAATGTCATCTTCTCTTAATCCTCTAAAGCTATAGGAATTTGGAAGTACCCCGACATACAATTAAGGAAACAATAAAACTGATGCCCTGCCAACCGCTCCAATATCTGATTAATAAACGGAAACGGAAAATGGTCCTTACAAGTTGCATCATTTAACCTTCTATAGTCAATGCAGACGCGCCAGCCCATAATTGTCCTTGTTGGAATTAGTTCATTCCTTTAATTTCTCACTACCGTCATTCCTCCATTCTTCGGGACTACTTGAGTTGGGCTCACCCACGCACTGTAAGAGATGGGATAAGTGATTCCTGTATTTAAAAGTTTTACTACTTCTGCCTTGACAACTTCCTTCATGTTTGGATTCAATCTTCTCTAAGGTTGAATCACTGACTTGTAATTGTCCTCCATTAGGATCTTATGAGTGCAAAATGAGGGATTGATGCGTTTTATAACAGAGATCTTCCAAGCAATAGAAGATTTATGTTTTTTTAACATGGTCACAAGCTTGTCCTTATGCTCTAGAGAGAGATTCGAGGCCACAATCACCAGGAGCTTTGAATCTTCTATTAGAAAGGCATATTCCAAATGTATCGGTAAGGTTTAAGCACTAACTCGTGGTTCCTCAATCGATGGTCGCAATCTTCTTTCCTTCAATCTGTCAATTTTGTCAAAATTGTCTGACCCTTATTCAAGATCGTTCTTTACCTCCTCTTCTTGTAAATATGCATCTGAATGGTCTTCAATAATAACAACATCCTCTATCTCATAGATTTCCTGCACTGAAGTTGACACACTGATAAGTGCTTGTGTAATAAGAATATGAAGTGTTCTTTCCTTATGATGAGCATTACTTTTCTCGGGTTACAATGCTAATATGTTTGCATTTATGTTACTTTCATGCATATAGGATTGTGAAGCCGAATGTTAGAGAAAGAAGCCAATGTAGATCGTGAATGCACCATTTGGAGGAAATCTTGAGAAGGTTCAAACGAGAAGACATAAGTTGGGTTCAAGATGCGAGAATGTGTGCCAACCTCCTTGTATTCAAGTTAGCACAATGATTAGAGGGGCACAAGGGCAGTCACATTCAAGCATTCTGGCTTGTGCATGTATAATAAGATCTTCACCAATGTGTCCGTTTATTGAAGAAGCAAAGCGATCTATTGCGTAAAGGTGTGCCTATTTACGTTACCTCGATGAAAACATGGGTTCAGAAGTGCTTCTGACCGGTACTGTACCAGTGTTCTGTAGCAACACTGTAGTAAACACACCACGAGAGTTAGCCAAAGCTAGATTGGAGAGGGTTGAGAGGGTGAGTCGAGAGGTAGCGGAGTGTCCCCTTTCCCCTCCTGTATGACTTATTCTACCTCCATTTCCTTGAGCTCTTTACGGCCATATTAGAGTGAATGTACTAAGGAATGACCTCCCGCTAGGGCTTAGTTGCAGAACCAACGGAGTGAAGCGTTGAAGTAATTTTAGCACCTAGGGCTTAATTGTGGTTAAGGACCTTCCACCTCGACCAAAGGGTTAGGTTTACATCTAAGAAGAGGATTTATCACTTGGAATTTCTAGAACTCATTGCGATTCTATGCGAGTGCGAGGTTGAGAGGTTATTCAATTTCTCCTCCGGGACATGTATAGAGTTAGGCATGGTTTACCTTAGATTTGGTACCATGTATTTAAGGATCTCCACGACTCATTAATGCATCAGTTAGGAAGCATAATAGAGGGTTTTGCACTTGAAACGATTGTCCTAGATGTAACAATATCCGGGTACCCCACTTATATCGATTGCCTTACCTCCCTTTTACTTGTTTAGAGATACTTTGCACTTTGTTTTCTTAGCTATTCATTCATTCATTCTATTTCACATCTTCTTTTCTATCATCGTTTTGATTTTGTTTTCTTTCTTTTGGTGCAACTCTAGGTTATGACCCGAGGGAACCCTTCGATATTGATTGAAGAAGATCCTGGACTTGAACGTACATTCACAAGAAGGGGAAAGGAACCTATACAAGAACTATCTAATCAAGCTGAGATAAAAGTGGAAGGGTCAGATAATATGGCAGAACAGAATGAGCAACAGAGGACACTTTCTGATTATGCTAGACCCTCAGTTTTTGGCACACAATCGAGTAATGTGCGACACCCGATTACAGCTCCGAACTTCGAGCTAAAGCCGACATTCATCCAAATGATTCAGCAAACAACACAGTTCAATGGTTTGGCCGATGAGGATCCAAACAACCATATAGAGAACTTGTTGGAAGTTTGTGATATGCTGAAGATTAATAGTTTATTGGATGATGCTATCAAATTGAGGGCTTTCCCATTCTCTCTCAAGGGAAAAGCCGAGCAGTGGCTACATTCTTTGCCCAAGGCCTCCATCACAATGTGGAATGAGATGGTCAAAGCTTTTCTTGCTAGGTGCTTTCCTTCGGGAGAGTCGGCCAAGCTTTGCAATGAGATTTCATCGCCTGTATATATGGAATTGGAGTCATTGTTTAAGATATGGGAGCGCTTCAAGGATCTTTTGGAGAGGTTCCCACAACACAGATTTCCTGAGTGGGTGATTATTCAGACTTTCTACAATGGGTTGAATCTGAGTACAAGGCAATTGTTAGATGCCAGCGTAGGAGGTATGATAAGTGCTTGTACGATATGAATGCGAAGCGTTCATTCCTTATGTTGAGCATTACTTTTCTAAGGTTTTTACACTAATATGTGTGTTTTTTATGTTACTTTCGTGCAGGTAGGGTTGTGAGGCCAAGTATGAAGGAAAGAAGCCAATGTGGACTACAATGCACCAATTTTGGAGGAAATCTCGCTAAGGTTCAAGCGCAAAAGACATAGGTCGATGTGAGATGCTAGAGTGTGTGGCAACCTCCTCGTATTCGACTTTGGCACATCCATTTGGAGGGGCACAAAGGCAGTCACACTCGAGCATTCCGACTTATGCCCATAGAACAAGAGCTCCACCAACGTGCCTATCATTAAAGAAGCAAGTGATCCACGACGTGAACGTGTGCCCGTTTGCGTTCCTCAGATGAAAGTATGGATTCAGAAGCTATTCAGGCGTAACCGTAGCAGCAGTAGCAACACGGTGAAAATCATGTAGAGCAATGTTCATAGCTGGCCGAGAAAATAGGAGTTCGAGAGGATCCACACGAGCGCGTGGAAATTATCCACGCCCGTGTGGAAATTCCGCAGGGCGCGTGAAGCATCCACGCCCGTGTAGTCGCCCTGATTCCGACCCGTATTTAAAGCCGAATCAGCCCCAATTTTTAGTATTCTTTTTCTCCATCTTTTCCCCAAACTTGAGAGAGGGCTTGAGCTAGGGTTTTGAGGAATATTGGCCAAGGTTTTGGAGAGGTTCTACGGCTCCGACATCGTCATTCCTTAGGAAGAAGGTTGGTAGGGGAGCTTCCGTCGAGGCGTATCCCTATACCGAGACGAGGGAATCGTTGGACGACAAGTAGAGGACTTTCCACAAGACCATCGACACTGACTATCGAGGGGGTTTCTTTATGGATTCATTGCTTTTTACATTCTATTTCTTTGATTGTAGTTAGCTCCATGGAGAGCTAAACCCCTAGTGGGATACTTGGGTATTTGTGAACCCTAGGATGTATTCGTTTCTTTGAATCTCTTTATTATGCTTTCAATAAATTGATGTTGATTGTGAGTTCCAACCTTGAATGCTTGTTTGTATGAACATTTCCCCTAGAGTGACACTAGGGTTGAGACTTCTCGTTGGTAACCTTGTGAGTGAGTAACACACCACGAGCGTTAGACACAGCTAGGTTAGAGAGGGTGAGAGGGTGAGTCGAGAGGTACAGGGAGCGTCCCCTTTCCCTCCGGCGTGATAGATTCTACCTCCGTTCCTCGAGTTCTTTGCGGCCATAATAGAGTGAATGGTCTAAGGGATGAACTTCGCTAGGGAGCTTAGTTGCGTGTGCAGCGTGGTGAAGCGTTGAAGTGATCTTAGTATCTAGGGCTCAATTGTGGTTAGGGACCTTCCACCGGGACCAAAGGGTTAGGTCTATAATTAGGAAGAGATTTATCACTTGGAATCCCTAGAGCTCATTGCAACTCTATACTGAGTGCGAGGTGTTGAGATTTTTCGATTTTTCCTCCAGGACATGTATAGAGTTAGGCATAGTTGACCTTAGATTTGGGATTATGTAATTAAGGATTTCCATGACTCACCATTGCATTGATTAGGAAGCATAATAGAGGGTTCTTGCACTTGAAACAATTATCCTAGGCGGAGCATTATCCGGGTACCCCATCTTTATCGATTGCCTATCCCCTTCTTTACTTTTGCTCTCTTATTTGTTGCTTTTTATTGTTGAGAATTGAATCATTGTCACACTCATCATTATTGATCTTTCACATAGCTAAGAATGGAATTAAGTAATTTTTATTCCCTACTCCCTCGTGGATTCGATACCGCTCACCCGAGATTATTACATCAACAAACCCGTGCACTTACGGGATATACGCAAGGGACCTTGTCAAGTTTTTTTAGGCGCCGTTGTCGGGTAGTAGGCGTTTAGAGACACTTTTGCATTTTGTTTTTCTTAGCTATTTCACCATATATTCTATTTCATATCTTCTTATTCTATCATCGTTCTGATTTCTTTTTATTTCTTTGTGGTTACAGCTACAGGTTATAACCCGAAGGAATCCCTCAATATTGATTGAAGGGGATCCCGAGCTTGAACGTACACTTAGAAGAAAAGGGAAAGAGCCTATGCAAGAACAATCTAATCCACCTGATTTGGAAGCAGAAGAATCTGAAAACATAGCAGAACAGAATGAGCAACAGCGAACATTATCCGATTATGCCAGACCTTCAGTGTTGGGGACACAATCGAGTATTGTGCATCCCCCGATTACAACTCAGAACATTAAGTTGAAGCCGGCATTCATCCATATGTTGTAGCAGTCTGCACAATTCAATGGTTTGGCCGATGAGGATCCAAACAGTCACATAGAGAACTTTCTCGAGGTGTGTGATATCTCGAAGATAAATGGGGTGACGGATGATGCCATCAAATTGAGAGCCTTCCCATTTTTTCCTTAAAGGGAGAGCGAAGCGATGGCTACACTCGTTACCTAGAGGGTCGATTACCACGTGGGAGGAGATGGTGGAAGCTTTCCGAACCCATTATTTCCCTCCCGGAAAAATCAGCAAAGCTTAGGAATGAGATCTCATCTTTTGTTCGGTTGGAATTGGAGTCTCTATTCAAGACATGGGAACGGTTCAAGGAGCTCCCGAGGAAGTGCCCGTAACACGGATTCCCGTAGTGGATGATTGTTTAAACCTTTTACAATGGTTTGAACCCGAGTACAAAGGCAACTCTTGGATGCTTTGCGGTAGGGAGGTACCTTAGGTAACAAGACCCCCGATGAGGCCCTTCAGTTGATTGAAGAAATGGGGTTAAACAACTACCAATGGAATGCTAGAGAAAAAAAAGGTGGCGGACTCCATGAGATAGATGCGGTAACTTCATTGGGCTGCCCAAGTGGAAAAATTTGAGTAAGAAGTTAGATCTTCTAACTTCAAATAGAGTGGCGGCCGTAACTAATTGCACCGGGTGTGTTAGAGGACATGCTCCCTCCGATTGCCCGATCTCTATTGGTGACGTTTCTTCGGTGGAGAATGTTGATTTTGTCGGTAATGGCATGAGACCTAAGGAAAACCCATATAGCAATACCTACAATGCGGGTTGGAAGAATCATCCAATTTCTCATGGAGTAATCAAGGTCCACAAAAAGGCCATGGGGCCACGGGTTTCCAACAACAACAAGCCCCTCAGGTGGAAAACAGAGTCTCAGGTTTGGAAACCTGAATGACTGACCTAGTGAAGCATTTGGCTAGATTTGTGCAATCTACAAATACTAGGTTTGAATCGATCGAGGCTACACTTCGCAACCACACCGCCTCTTTGCATAACCTTGAAAATCAGGTGGGTCAAATTGTGAAGTTTCTCTCTGAAAGGCCACATGGAATCTTACCAAGCAATACAGAGACCAATCCTAGAGAGCACGTGAAGGCGATCACTTTGAGAAGTGGTCATGAGGTTGAAGGTAGGCTTCCGAGTGAGATGCCAAAAGAACACACACCCGAGGTTATAGAGGTGGAAGAGGGGATGAGCAAAGAGAAAGAGGTGGTACCCCCACCTTTTAAGCCAAGAATCCCTTATCCCTCTAGATTGAAAAATGACCAAGGGGATGAGCGAGTACAAGAAGTTCTTGAGTTTGTTTAAGCAACTCCACATTAATATTCCTTTTGTTAAGGCATTGGCCCAAATGCCTAAGTATGCGAAGTTCTTGAAAGACTTGTTAACTAACAAGAGGAAGTTGGAGGAGAGTGCTTTAGTGATTTTAGATGCTTCATGCTCGGCGGATGTGCAAAAAGAACATGCCGAACAACAAGAAAAGACATGGGAAGCTTCATTATTCCATGTAATATTGGCAATCTTGGTGAGGAAATGGCATTGGCGAGACTCGGGGGGCTAGTATCAACGTCATGCCATACACCTTCTTTCAAAATCTAGGCTTGGGCGAGCCTAGGGCCTACTCGGATGACTTTTGCAACTAGTGGACCCGAAAAAAATGCGACATCCGAGAGGCATCATTGAAGACGTGCTTGTCAAGGTGGACAAATACATTTTTTCGGTTGACTTTGTAGTGCTAGATGTTGATGAGGATGCGGATGTACCCTTGATACTTGGGAGACCGTTCTTGTGGACTTCCAAAGCATTGATTGACATTGACGGCGGAGAGCTCACCTTGAGAGTTGGAGATGACAAGCTCACATACCGCCTTCTTGAGGCCATGCGGTATTCTCTCGATTTCGGTGATACTTTATATTTTCTAGACACTACTGATGAGATTGTTGATGAATACATACAAGAGATGTTCAATCCGGATCCAGTATGAAGGGTTGTTCGACCAAGAGGAGGGACATGAAGATGTAATGATGCTTGGATCGACGGAAGAAGTACCATCTATCAGGGGGATCTTGAAGAAGGTGCTCCGGAAAATGAAGAGGGCTAGGAGACGCCATTGTAAACACTCCAAGGCTGTTGGAGACTCACGTGAACCGAAGAAGTTGGACGTATCATTGTTAGGTGGTCCGAAGCCTGATAATACACCCTCTACTCTCAAGAGACTTTACACATCATGCTTTCAAGCCATGGGTAAGAGGGCAACTTTCATTCATGAACCCCAGTGAGGTAAGACAAGATGCGTCGAGCTTAGTGACGTTAAACAAAGCGCTTCTTGGGAGGCAACCCAAGTGTTTACTATTTTTCTTAGCTTTTAGTTTAGTTTGTTTGCATGAATAATTTGTTAAGTGTTGGTGTCTTAATTTCTTAGATGCTTGTGATGAGATTTCCTTGTGAACTTTGAATTTTTAATCGTGTGTTTTTCATGTGGAATTGGCGAAGTTTGGTCGTTTGAGCTCTATTTCATGGTTTTCTTGGTAACAAAATTGCATAATAAAGCGGGGCTACGAGTGTGTAAACATGTTTAAAAAAATTTTTGCGAGCACTGCTGATTTTTCCTAAGTCATCCGGAGAAAACACCGGGTGTGTGGAATTTCCGACTTGCCCGTGAATTTGCTACTTGAGCTCATCTAGAGAAGGAGCAGGGCGTGCGGCTGCCCCGTGAGCGACTCATGCGATTAGCACTGCGCCCGATGGGTAATTTCCATGCGGACATGTGAATTCTGCGGGGTTTGGCGAATTTTTCCCGAGATCACGGGGGTGTGGACTTGCCCACAGTGGGCGACCTTGTGAACCATGCAGGGCGTGGGTAATTTCCACACGCCCGTGGGAAACTCTAGAGAAGTTCTCTCCATCCCAAGAAAACACGGGGCGTCTTTGCTTCCCACATGAGTTGGGCATGTGAATGTCCCACGGCCGTGTGGAATTTCCGCGCAGGCGTGTATAACTGCTGGTATTTTTCTCGGATGTCGGAGAAACCCGCAGGGCGTGCGGCTTCCCCTATGGGTCGGATGCGGGCATGGGTATTTTTCCACACACCCATGCGATAGCGATCAGTCGAAGGAGTGTTTTTCACGAGGCGCCGCGAGGCGTCGTGCGCCCGCTGGCTCTTTTGTAATGAAGCGCCGGGCGTGGGTAATTACCGCACGCCCATGTGGATCTGCAATTCAAGAGGCAGCGATCTTTTTCCTTAAAAACCTTGTGATCTGTCTCATTCTTCATCTCTAGTCGCCTGAAAACTACTCTTATTATCTTTTCGGCCGCGCGTCGTTGTTTTGGAGGATTTTGCTTCACATATCGTACCGATTTTCAAAGTTTTCACATTTATTTCTTGGTAACCTTTTTTTATCCTCTTTTCTTCACCAACTCTTGTTTTTCACAGATTAAATATCTTTAATTGCGAACTTTCATTTTTACAATGCATGGTGTAAGTTTAGAACGCATCTAGACGCGGTTCTAAGTTGAATTTTTGAGAGTTGTTTTGCACCCGTGCGGGAGCTTCACGCCCTGTAGATCCACACGGGTGTGGGTAATTTCCACAAGCCCGTGCGGAATTACCGCGATTATCTTGTTTTTTTGATCTTCTTTGATCGTTTTTCTTCTTTTATGCGACGGATATGGCACCTCGCTTGAAGAAGAATGAAGTAAAAGCATCTCGAGTCACCCACCCGAGCCACTACACTTGGATTTCTCAAATCCACGAGCATCGAGACTTCGATTTGAGAGACTTTTCGAGCTTTTCGGTTTTGGTCGGGAGTTGTTTCACGGTTTGCAAGTCTTGAGAGATATTCGGTGGGGTGACGAGGTTGGCTAATGAAATTGATGAGATGCTAGCGGTAGGAATTTGGAGGAGGCTGCTTGGCGATCGGTTAGCTGACTTACAGCGTATTGGCGCTTTCGAGGTTTTTAGCATCTTTTTAGGTTCGATTGATGCATGGGAGATTTGACACTACGGATGCTATACAGTTTTGGGTATTTGGACATCTGTTTTCCATGAGTGTCACTTGAGTTTTTCGATTCGAGATGGGCACGTGCAATATTTCTTATCATGGTACATTGGAGTATGGACAATTACCGGTAGTTTTTCCGATGTCGGTGACTCCCACATCATGCGTATAAGATTACGTGTGGACATGGGGGAGTATGGTGGGATTGTCGAAGGCCACTAGCCTATCCCGGTCAAGCTATAGGTATTTACCTGCGAGTTATCGGTAGAGTCCATGTCGGGTCGAGCCGATAACACATCTGCTCGACCAAGCAGGATCTTCTCTTTTTATACTCCATGGCCCGCAATGTGCCGATTTACTTAGGGTGCATATTAGCGAGATATTACGAGCTACTCGAGTCGATGCGTGAGAGTGGGTTTATTATTTGCTGGCCCCTACATCACCATGCTCATTTTGGGAATGGGTTTTGGCGGATGCTTTATGTGGTCTTGAGAGGATGAGTTGCACCTACCCCTCTTGTGTTTGATCACGATCGAGGGATGATGGGGTTGAGTGCGGAGATGTGGGCGAGGGGTTTATATTCTTGCTCGACTACCCGAGACCGCTAGGAGGCGAAGGCGTTCTTGTGGAGGGTTCCCCTCTGATTCCCGGACCTCCCGGCCACGGGGGTCCTCGAGCTTATGACCGTATTAAGAGGCTTAGGAGCGTTGTGAGGAAGATTCAGACCGAGATGGTGGAGCTCCGCGCTACTCTGATTAGCTCATTATCTGAGATCTTATGGCCTGTTCGACTTTCTACGAGATCTATTGAGATCCGGACCCTCGGTTCCTCGGCACCCTCATCCCCCTACCCGGCACGGTGGACCCACCATGTGCGTCTTCACCCGGCGGCGGCGGCCTGCCAGGCCGAGGCGACACCGACATTGATTTTTAGTTCTTTTTCTTTTATGCATTTTATTTTAGACTTGTTCACTCAGAAAGGATTCCCCTTCTAAGTTTATTTTCATTTTGCATCTCAAGTTGTATTCATTGTCTATCTTTTATATATACTCTAGATATTTTGTTTTTATTGAGCTTCACGGAACCCCTCGTGTATGCATGCGGATGGTCTTGTCTTCTTGGGGAATTGAGACTCGGTCATGGGCACGGCCAAGGTCTTTGAGGCACTTGGCCATGTGAGCTTCACAACCCGTCGGGAACACTACTCCCATGGAATTAGCTTCATCAAAGCGCAACACTAGGAGTCAGGGGAGTATTGTTTTGATTGCTTCTCCCACATTTGCTTTTGAATGATATATATATTTTGAGTGAGCTTGAATATGTACATTGGGGACAATGTACAACTTAAGTGTGGGGGGGAGTTTCATAGTGCACACATCTTTTCTATTGTTCTTGATTGATATATGCTCACATAGCCAATGGCGGTTCACCTTAGTTGCAAGGATTGTATTCTTGAGTTTAAGAGAATTTCTAACATTGAATGTTTTCATGCTCTAGTTCTTGCTTCAATTTCTAGGAATTTTTGCCCGATTTACACTTAGTGCACTACTCACTTTTTAAACTCTTTTGGAAACTCAAGTTTGATGTTAAAGGGACTAGTTATAATTGTTTCTTGTGTTAAATTCTAAAAAAAAAAAAATTGTTTTATTGTTTATTTGTGATTGTTGTGTGGAAAGAGCTACCACCTATGAGGTATGAAGCTACTCTCATAAGTCGGATACTAGTTATGCCCTAATGAGAGAAAGAGCTATCTCATAGGATGAGTGAAAGCTACCACTCCGGTAGAAAGAGATACCACCTCGAAAGTGTGAAAGCCACCTTAGCGGCCGCTTTGGAAAGGGCTACCTTAGAGGATGTGTGAAGCTACTACCATCTTTGAAATTGTTGTCATTTTTGTAGATAAATAAGTCCCTTGTACTTAGAACTTTGAGGAGTATACCTTGGGTTGTTTTGAGTGAGTTCACACACGTACACGATTTCGGGTTTGTTGTCCTTTTTTATTCAAGTTTTTAGCTAGAGCATTGAATTTTCGTATTTAGTGGTTAAATTTCCCTCACTTGTAGAATGCTCTCTTTGTATATTTTGGTGAACCTAAGTCCAAGCACTTTCAATATTTTCTTTATTGATGCACATAACGTTTTAATTTTTGCTTGAGGAAATGTCAAAAGCTTAAGTGTGGGGGAGTTTGATAAGTGCTTGTGCGATATGAATCTGAGCGTTCATTCCTTATTTTAGAGCATTACTTTTCTCGGGTTCTTACACTAATATGTGTGTTTTTATGTTACTTTCGATGCGGGAGTAGGGTTGTGAGGCCAAGTAGCAATACGTAACTGAAA